>NW_024097105.1:0-34629 GCF_016545835.1 Crotalus tigris
AGGTCAACATTAACCCATAGAGGAAAATGGATATTGCCAACAATCCTACAGTGCTTGGGTATATTTAAGAGGGCACTGACCTTTCCAGCCTACCTTTTCTATGTTTCCTGGTAAAATACATTGAAAAATCACATTTAGGAAAATTCCACTTAGGGTTAGATCACCATGAACTCGTAGAGCAAAATGGACATTGCCAAAAAACTCGGAGTGCTTGGGTATGGTTAGGAGGGCACTGACATTTCAAGTCTGCTTATTCTATGTTTCTTGGTAAAATATATGGGAAAAAACCATTTAGGAAAATTCCACGTAGGGTTAGGGTTAGGTCAACATTAACCCGTAGAGGAAAATGGATATTGCCAACAATCCTAGAGTGCTTGGCTATAGTTAGGAGGGCACTGACCTTTCCAGCGTGCCTTTTCTATGTTTCCTGATAAAATACATGGGGAAATCCCACTTAGGAAAATTCCACTTAGGGTTAGGGTTAGGTCACCATGAACTGGTAGAACAAAATGGACATAGCCAACAAACTTAGAGTGCTTGGGTATGGTTAGGAGGGCCCTGACATTTCCATCCTGCCCTATATATATTTCCTGGTACAATACATGGGGAGATACCCTTCAGGAAAATTCCACTTAGGGTTAGGGTTAGGTCACCATGAACCCGTAGAGCAAAATGGACATTGCCAAAAAACTCGGAGTACTTGGGTATGTTTAGGAGGGCACTCATATTTCCAGTTTGCCTTTTTTAGGTTTCCTGGTAAAATATAAGGGAAAAACCCTTTTAGGAAAATTCCACTTAGGGTTAGGGTTAGGTCATGATGAACCCGTAGAGGAAAATGGATATTGCCAACAAACTCAGAGTGCTTGGGTATGGTTAGGAGGGAAGTGACATTTCCACCTTGCTTTATGTATTTTTCCTGGTAAAATACATTGGGAAATCCCATTCAGGAAAATTCCAGTTATGGTAAGGGTTAGGTCACCATGAACTCTAAAAGCAAAATGGATATTGCCAACAATATCAGAGTGCTTGGGTATGGTGAGGAGGGCACTGACCTTTACAGCCTGCCTTTTCTATCTTTTCTGGTAAAATACATAGGAAAATCCGATTTAGGAAAATTCCACATAGTAGTTAGGCTTAGGTCACCATAACTGTTCCAGCAAATGACACTGCCACAAACTCAGATTGCTTGGTTAATCGTTAGGGAGGGCACGACTTTTCCAGCCTGCTTTTCCTATATTTCCTGGTAAAATACTGGGAAAATCCCATTTAGGAAAATTCAATTTGGGGTTGGTTTAAGGTCACCAATGCCTGTAGAGCAAAATGGACATTGCCAACAAACTCAGATTGCTTGGGTATGGTTAGGAGGGCACTGACCTTTCCAGCCTGGTTTATCTATGTTTTCTGGTAAAATACATGGGGAAATCACATTTAGGAAAATTCCTCTTAGGGTTACGGTTAGGTCACCTTGAACTCGTAGAGCAAAATGGACATTGCCAACAAACTCGGAGTGCTTGGGTATGGTTAGGAGAGCACTGACCTTTCCAGTTGCCTTTTTAGGTTTCCTGGTAACTATACTTGAAGAAACCCATTTAGGAAAATTCCACTTAGGGTTAGGGTTGGGTCATGATCAACCCGTAGAGGAAAATGGATATTGCCAACAAACTCAGAGTGCTTGGGTATGGTTAGGAGGGAAGTGACATTTCCACCTTGCTTTATGTATTTTTCCTGGTAAAATACATGGGGAAATCCCATTCAGGAAAATTCCAGTTATGGTAAGGGTTAGGTCACCATGAACTCTTACAACAAACTGGACACTGCCAGCAAACTATGAGTGCTTGGGTATATATGAGGAGGGCATTGATTTTTCCATCCTGCACTATCTATATTCCCTGGTAAAATACATCGGAAAATCTCATTTAGGAAAATTCCACTTAGGGTTAGGGTTAGGTCACCATGAACCCATACAGCAAAATGGACATCACCAACAAACAAGGAGTGCTTGGGTATGGTTAGGAGGGCACTGACCTTTACAGCCTGCTTTATCTATATTTCATGGTAAAATACATGGGAAAATCCCATTTAGGAAAATTGCACTTAGGGTTAGGGTTATATCATCATAAACTCGTAGAGCAAAATGGATATTGCCAACAATATCAGAGTGCTTGGGTATGGTGAGGAGGGCACTGACCTTTACAGCCTTCCTTTTCTATCTTTTCTGGTAAAATACATTGGAAAATCCGATTTAGGAAAATTCCACGTAGGGTTAGGCTTAGGTCACCATGAACTGTTACAGCAAAATGGACACTGCCAACAAACTAATGATTGCTTGGGTATCGTTAGGAGGGCACTGACTTTTCCAGCCTGCCTTTTCTATATTTCCTGGTAAAATACATGGGAAAATCCCATTTAGGAAAATTCAATTTGGGGTTAGGGTTAGGTCACCATGAACCTGTAGAGCAAAATGGATATTACCAACAAACTCGGAGTCCTTGGGTGTGGTTAGGAGGGCACTGACCTTTCCAGCCTGCCTTTTCTATGTTTTCTGGTAAAATACATCGAAAAATCCCATTTAGGAAAATTCCACTTAGGGTTAGGGTTAGGTCATGATCAACCCGTAGAGGAAAATGGATATTGCCAACAAACTCAGAGTGCTTGGGTATGGTTAGGAGGCACTGATCTTTCCAGTTTGCCTTTTTTAGGTTTCCTGGTAAAATATACGGGAAAAACCCATTTAGGAAAATTCCACTTAGGGTTAGGGTTAGGTCATGATCAACCCGTAGAGGAAAATGGATATTGCCAACAAACTCAGAGTGCTTGGGTATGGTTAGGAGGGAAGTGACATTTCCACCTTGCTTTATGTATTTTTCCTGGTAAAATACATGGGGAAATCCCATTCAGGAAAATTCCAGTTATGGTAAGGGTTAGGTCACCATGAACTCTTACAACAAAATGGACATTGCCAACAAACACAGATTGCTTGGGTATGGTTAGGAGGGCACTCACTTTTCCAACCCGCCATATCTATGTTTCCATGTACAATACATGGAGAAATACACTTCAGGAAAATTCCACTTAGGGTTAAGGTTAGGTCACCATGAACTTGTAGAGCTATATGGACATTGCCAACAAATTCGGAGTGCTTGGGTATGGTAAGGAGGACACTGACATTAACAGTCTCCCTTTTCTATGTTTCCTGGTAAAATACATGGGAAAATCCCATTTAGGAAAATTCCACTTAGAGTTAGGGTTAGGTCACCATGAACTCTTAAGCAAAATGGACACTGCCAATAAACTAGGAGTGCTTGGGTATATATGAGGAGGGCATTGAATTTCCATCCTGCGCTATCTATATTTCCTGGTAAAGTACATGGGAAAATCCAATTTAGGAAAATTCCACGAAGGGTTAGGGTTAGGTCACCATGAACTGTTACAGCAAATGGACACTGCCAACAAACTCAGATTGCTTGGGTATGGATAGGAGGGCACTGACCTCTCCAGCCTGCCTTTTCTATATTTCCTGGTAAAATACATGGGAAAATCCCATTTAGGAAAATTCAACTTAGGGTTAGGGTTAGGTCACCATGAACCTGTAGAGCAAAATATATATTGCCAACAAACTCAGAGTGCTTGGGGATGGTTAGGAGGGCAATGACTTTTCCATCCTGCCTTTTCTTTGTTTCCTTGTAAAATACATGAGAAAATTCATTTTAGGAAAATTCCCCTTAGGGTTAGGGTTAGGTCAACATGAACTGTTAAAGCAAAATGGACACTGCCAACAAACTCAGATTGCTTGGGTATGGTTAGGAGGGCACTGACCTCTCCAGCCTGGCTTTATTTCCGGGTAAAATACATGAGAAAATCCCATTTAGGAAAATTCCCCTTGGGGTTAGGGTTAGGTCACCATGAACCCGTAGAGCAAAATGGACATCGCCAACAAAGTCAGAGTGCTTGGCTATGGTTAGGAGGGCACTGAGCTTTCCAGACTGCCCTATCTATATTTCCTGGCAAAATACATGGGAAAATCCCATTTAGTATAATTCCGCTTAGGGTTAGGTCACCAGGAACCCGTAGAGCAAAATGGACATCTCCAAGTAACACAGAGTGCTTGGGTATGGTGAGGTGGGCGGTCACATTTCCAGTCTGCGTTTTCTATGTTTCCTGGTAAAATATACGGGAAAAACCCATTTAGGAAAATTCCACTTAGAGTAGGGTTAGGTCAACATTAACCCATAGAGGAAAATGGATATTGCCAACAATCCTACAGTGCTTGGGTATAGTTAAGAGGGCACTGACCTTTCCAGCCTACCTTTTCTATGTTTCCTTACAAAATACATGGGAAAATCACCTTTAGGAAAATTCTACTTAGGGTTACGGTTAGGTCAACATGAACTCACATAGTAAAATGGACATTGCCAACAAATTCGGAGTGCTTGGGTATGGTAAGGAAGACACTGACCTTTCCAGTCTCACCCATCTATGCTTCCTGGTAAAATACATGGGAAAATCCCATTTAGGAAAATTCCACTTAGAGTTAGGGGTAGGTCACCATCAACTCTTACAGCAAAATGTACACTGCCAACAAACTAGGAGTACTTGGGTATATATGAGGAGGACATTGACTTTTCCATCCTGCACCATCTATATTTCCTGGTAAAATACATGGGAAAATCCCATTTAGGAAAATTCCACTTAGGATTAGGGTTAGGTCAACATTAACCCGTAGAGGAAAATGGATATTGCCAACAATCCTAGAGTGCTTGGGTATAGTTAGGAGGGCACTAACCTTTCCAGCCTCACCTATCTATGTTTCCTGGTAAAATATATGAGAAAGTCCATTTTAGGAAAATTCCACTTAGGTTTAGGGTTAGGTCACCATGAACTCGTAGAGCAAAATGGACATTGCCAAGAAACTCGAATTGCTTGGGTATGATTAGGAGGGCACTGACATTTCCAGCCTGCTTTATCTATGTTTCCTGGTAAAATATATGGGGAAATCCCATTTAGGAAAATTCCACTTAGGGTTAGGGTTAGTTCACCATGAACTTGTAGAATCATATGTATATTGCCAACAATCTCAGAATGCTTGGGTATGGTTAGGAGGGTACTGACCTCTCCAACCCGCCATATCTATGTTTCATGGTACAATACATGGGAAAATAACGTTCAGGAAACTTCCACTTAGGGTTAGGGTTAGGTCACCATGAACCCGTAGAGCAAAATGGACATTGCCAAGAAACTCGGATTGCTTGGGTATGGTTAGGAGGGCACTGACCTTTCCTGACTGCCCTATCTATATTTCCTGGTAAAATATATGGGAAAATCCCATTTAGGAAAATTCCACATAAGGTTAGGGTTAGGTCTCTATGAACTCGTAGAGCAAAATGGATATTGCAAACAATCTCAGAGTTCTTGTGTATGGTTAGGAGGGCACTGACCTTACCACCCTGCCTTTTCTATGTTTCCTGGTAAAATACATTGAAAAATCACATTTAGGAAAATTCCACTTAGGGTTAGATCACCATGAACTCGTAGAGCAAAATGGACATTGCCAAAAAACTCGGAGTGCTTGGGTATGGTTAGGAGGGCACTGACATTTCAAGTCTGCTTATTCTATGTTTCTTGGTAAAATATATGGGAAAAAACCATTTAGGAAAATTCCACGTAGGGTTAGGGTTAGGTCAACATTAACCCGTAGAGGAAAATGGATATTGCCAACAATCCTAGAGTGCTTGGCTATAGTTAGGAGGGCACTGACCTTTCCAGCGTGCCTTTTCTATGTTTCCTGATAAAATACATGGGGAAATCCCACTTAGGAAAATTCCACTTAGGGTTAGGGTTAGGTCACCATGAACTCGTAGAACTAAATGGACATAGCCAACAAACTTAGAGTGCTTGGGTATGGTTAGGAGGGCCCTGACATTTCCATCCTGCCCTATCTATATTTCCTGGTACAATACATGGGGAGATAACCTTCAGGAAAATTCCACTTAGGGTTAGGGTTAGTTCACCATGAACCCGTAGAGCAAAATGGACATTGCCAACAAATTCGGAGTGCTTGGGTATGGTTAGCAGGTTACTGACCTTTCCAGCCTGCCTTTTCTATGTTTCCTGGTAAAATACACGAGGAAATCCCATTTAGGAAAATTCCACTTAGGGTTAGGGTTAGGTCACCATGAACTCGTAGAACAAAATGGACATTGCCAAAAAACTCGGAGTACTTGGGTATGTTTAGGAGGGCACTCATATTTCCAGTTTGCCTTTTTTAGGTTTCCTGGTAAAATATAAGGGAAAAACCCATTTAGGAAAATTCCACTTAGGGTTAGGGTTAGGTCATGATGAACCCGTAGAGGAAAATGGATATTGCCAACAAACTCAGAGTGCTTGGGTATGGTTAGGAGGGAAGTGACGTTTCCACCTTGCTTTATGTATTTTTCCTGGTAAAATACATTGGGAAATCCCATTCAGGAAAATTCCAGTTATGGTAAGGGTTAGGTCACCATGAACTCTAAAAGCAAAATGGATATTGCCAACAATATCAGAGTGCTTGGGTATGGTGAGGAGGGCACTGACCTTTACAGCCTGCCTTTTCTATCTTTTCTGGTAAAATACATTGGAAAATCCGATTTAGGAAAATTCCACGTAGGGTTAGGCTTAGGTCACCATGAACTGTTACAGCAAAATGGACACTGCCAACAAACTCAGATTGCTTGGGTATCGTTAGGAGGGCACTGACTTTTCCAGCCTGCCTTTTCTATATTTCCTGGTAAAATACATGGGAAAATCCCATTTAGGAAAATTCAATTTGGGGTTAGGGTAAGGTCACCATGAACCTGTAGAGCAAAATGGATATTACCAACAAACTCGGAGTCCTTGGGTGTGGTTAGGAGGGCACTGACCTTTCCAGCCTGCCTTTTCTATGTTTTCTGGTAAAATACATCGAAAAATCCCATTTAGGAAAATTCCACTTAGGTTTAGGGTTAGGTCACCATGAACTCGTAGAGCAAAACATTGCCAAAAAACTCGGAGTACTTGGGTATGGTTAGGAGGGCACTGATATTTCCAGTTTGCCTTTTTTAGGTTTCCTGGTAAAATATACGGGAAAAATCCATTTAGGAAAAATCCACTTAGGGTTAGGGTTAGGTCATGATCAACCCGTAGAGGAAAATGGATATTGCCAACAAACTCAGAGTGCTTGGGTATGGTTAGGAGGGAAGTGACATTTCCACCTTGCTTTATGTATTTTTCCTGCTAAAATACATGGGGAAATCCCATTCAGGAAAATTCCAGTTATGGTAAGGGTTAGGTCACCATGAACTCTTACAACAAAATGGACACTGACATCAAACTAGGAGTGCTTGGGTATATATGAGGAGGGCATTGATTTTTCCATCCTGCACTATCTATATTTCCTGGTAAAATACATGGGAAAATCCCATTTAGGAAAATTCCAATTAGGGTAAGGGTTAGGTCACCATGAACCCGTAGAGCAAAATGGACATCACCAACAAACACAGAGTGCTTGGGGATAGTTAGGAGGGCACTGACCTTTCCAGCCTGCCTTTTCTATCTTTTCTGGTAAAATACATTGGAAAATCCGATTTAGGAAAATTCCACGTAGGGTTAGGCTTAGGTCACCATGAACTGTTACAGCAAAATGGACACTGCCAACAAACTCAGATTGCTTGGGTATCGTTAGGAGGGCACTGACTTTTCCAGCCTGCCTTTTCTATATTTCCTGGTAAAATACATGGGAAAATCCCATTTAGGAAAATTCAATTTGGGGTTAGGGTAGGTCACCATGAACCTGTAGAGCAAAATGGATATTACCAACAAACTCGGAGTCCTTGGGTGTGGTTAGGAGGGCACTGACCTTTCAGCCTGCCTTTTCTATGTTTTCTGGTAAAATACATCGAAAAATCCCATTTAGGAAAATTCCACTTAGGTTTAGGGTTAGGTCACCATGAACTCGTAGAGCAAAATGGACATTGCCAAAAAACTCGGAGTACTTGGGTATGGTTAGGAGGGCACTGATATTTCCAGTTTGCCTTTTTTATGTTTCCTGGTAAAATATACGGGAAAAATCCATTTAGGAAAAATCCCACTTAGGGTTAGGGTTAGGTCATGATCAACCCGTAGAGGAACAATGGATATTGCCAACAAACTCAGAGTGCTTGGTTATGTGTTAGGAGGGAAGTGACATTTCCACCTTGCTTTATGTATTTTTCCTGGTAAAATACATGGGGAAATCCGATTCAGGAAAATTCCAGTTATGGTAAGGGTTAGGTCACCATGAACTCTTACAACAAAATGGACACTGACATCAAACTAGGAGTGCTTGGGTATATATGAGGAGGGCATTGATTTTTCCATCCTGCACTATCTATATTTCCTGGTAAAATACATGGGAAAATCCCATTTAGGAAAATTCCACTTAGGGTAAGGGTTAGGTCACCACCATGAACCCGTAGAGCAAAATGGACATCACCAACAAACACAGAGTGCTTGGGGATAGTTAGGAGGGCACTGACCTTTCCAGCCTGCCTTTTCTATCTTTTCTGGTAAAATACATTGGAAAATCCGATTTAGGAAAATTCCACGTAGGGTTAGGCTTAGGTCACCATGAACTGTTACAGCAAAATGGAAACTGCCAACAAACTCAGATTGCTTGGGTATCGTTAGGAGGGCACTGACTTTTCCAGCCTGCCTTTTCTATATTTCCTGGTAAAATACATGGGAAAATCCCATTTAGGAAAATTTAATTTGGGGTTAGGGTTAGGTCACCATGAACCTGTAGAGCAAAATGGATATTACCAACAAACTCGGAGTCCTTGGGTGTGGTTAGGAGGGCACTGACCTTTTCAGCCTGCCTTTCTATGTTTTCTGGTAAAATACATCGAAAAATCCCATTTAGGAAAATTCCACTTAGGTTTAGGGTTAGGTCACCATGAACTCGTAGAGCAAAATGGACATTGCCAAAAAACTCGGAGTACTTGGGTATGGTTAGGAGGGCACTGATATTTCCAGTTTGCCTTTTTTAGGTTTCCTGGTAAAATATACGGGAAAAACCCATTTAGGAAAATTCCACTTAGGGTTAGGGTTGGGTCATGATCAACCCGTAGAGGAAAATGGATATTGCCAACAAACTCAGAGTGCTTGGGTATGGTTAGGAGGGAAGTGACATTTCCACCTTGCTTTATGTATTTTTCCTGGTAAAATACATGGGGAAATCCCATTCAGGAAAATTCCAGTTATGGTAAGGGTTAGGTCACCATGAACTCTTACAACAAAATGGACATTGCCAACAAACACAGATTGCTTGGGTATGGTTAGGAGGGCACTCACTTTTCCAACCCGCCATATCTATCTTTCCATGTACAATACATGGAGAAATACCCTTCAGGAAAATTCCACTTAGGGTTAAGGTTAGGTCACCATGAACTTGAAGAACTATATGGACATTGCCAACAAATTCGGAGTGCTTGGGTATGGTTTAACAGTCTCCCTTTTCTATGTTTCCTGGTAAAATACATGGGAAAATCCCATTTAGGAAAATTCCACTTAGAGTTAGGGTTAGGTCACCATGAACTCTTAAGCAAAATGGACACTGCCAATAAACTAGGAGTGCTTGGGTATATATGAGGAGGGCATTGAATTTCCATCCTGCGCTATCTATATTTCCTGGTAAAGTACATGGGAAAATCCAATTTAGGAAAAGTCCACGAAGGGTTAGGGTTAGGTCACCATGAACTGTTACAGCAAATGGACACTGCCAACAAACTCAGATTGCTTGGGTATGGATAGGAGGGCACTGACCTCTCCAGCCTGCCTTTTCTATATTTCCTGGTAAAATACATGGGAAAATCCCATTTAGGAAAATTCCACTTAGGGTTAGGGTTAGGTCATGATCAACCCGTAGAGGAAAATGGATATTGCCAACAAACTCAGAGTGCTTGGGTATGGTTAGGAGGGAAGTGACATTTCCACCTTGCTTTATGTATTTTTCCTGGTAAAATACATGGGGAAATCCCATTCAGGAAAATTCCAGTTATGGTAAGGGTTAGGTCACCATGAACTCTTACAACAAAATGGACATTGCCAACAAACACAGATTGCTTGGGTATGGTTAGGAGGGCACTCACTTTTCCAACCCGCCATATCTATGTTTCCATGTACAATACATGGAGAAATACCCTTCAGGAAAATTCCACTTAGGGTTAAGGTTAGGTCACCATGAACTTGTAGAACTATATGGACATTGCCAACAAATTCGGAGTGCTTGGGTATGGTAAGGAGGACACTGACATTAACAGTCTCCCTTTTCTATGTTTCCTGGTAAAATACATGGGAAAATCCCATTTAGGAAAATTCCACTTAGAGTTAGGGTTAGGTCACCATGAACTCTTAAGCAAAATGGACACTGCCAATAAACTAGGAGTGCTTGGGTATATATGAGGAGGGCATTGAATTTCCATCCTGCGCTATCTATATTTCCTGGTAAAGTACATGGGAAAATCCAATTTAGGAAAATTCCACGAAGGGTTAGGGTTAGGTCACCATGAACTGTTACAGCAAATGGACACTGCCAACAAACTCAGATTGCTTGGGTATGGATCGGAGGGCACTGACCTCTCCAGCCTGCCTTTTCTATATTTCCTGGTAAAATACATGGGAAAATCCCATTTAGGAAAATTCAACTTAGGGTTAGGGTTAGGTCACCATGAACCTGTAGAGCAAAATATATATTGCCAACAAACTCAGAGTGCTTGGGGATGGTTAGGAGGGCAATGACTTTTCCATCCTGCCTTTTCTTTGTTTCCTTGTAAAATACATGAGAAAATTCATTTTAGGAAAATTCCCCTTATTGTTAGGGTTAGGTCAACATGAACTGTTAAAGCAAAATGGACACTGCCAACAAACTCAGATTGCTTGGGTATGGTTAGGAGGGCACTGACCTCTCCAGCCTGGCTTTATTTCCGGGTAAAATACATGAGAAAATTCCATTTAGGAAAATTCCCCTTGGGGTTAGGGTTAGGTCACCATGAACCCGTAGAGCAAAATGGAGATCGCCAACAAAGTCAGAGTGCTTGGCTATGGTTAGGAGGGCACTGAGCTTTCCAGACTGCCCTATCTATATTTCCTGGTAAAATACATGGGAAAATCCCATTTAGGAAAATTCCACTTAGGGTTAGGTCACCAGGAACCCGTAGAGCAAAATGGACATCTCCAAGTAACACAGAGTGCTTGGGTATGGTTAGGTGGGCGCTCACATTTCCAGTCTGCGTTTTCTATGTTTCCTGGTAAAATATACGGGAAAAACCCATTTAGGAAAATTCCACTTAGAGTAGGGTTAGGTCAACATTAACCCATAGAGGAAAATGGATATTGCCAACAATCCTACAGTGCTTGGGTATAGTTAAGAGGGCACTGACCTTTCCAGCCTACCTTTTCTATGTTTCCTTACAAAATACATGGGAAAATCACCTTTAGGAAAATTCTACTTAGGGTTACGGTTAGGTCAACATGAACTCACATAGTAAAATGGACATTGCCAACAAATTCGGAGTGCTTGGGTATGGTAAGGAAGACACTGACCTTTCCAGTCTCACCCATCTATGCTTCCTGGTAAAATACATGGGAAAATCCCATTTAGGAAAATTCCACTTAGAGTTAGGGGTAGGTCACCATCAACTCTTACAGCAAAATGTACACTGCCAACAAACTAGGAGTACTTGGGTATATATGAGGAGGGCATTGACTTTTCCATCCTGCACCATCTATATTTCCTGGTAAAATACATGGGAAAATCCCATTTAGGAAAATTCCACTTAGGGTTAGGGTTAGGTCAACATTAACCCGTAGAGGAAAATGGATATTGCCAACAATCCTAGAGTGCTTGGGTATAGTTAGGATGGCACTGACCTTTCCACCCTCACCTATCTATGTTTCCTGGTAAAATATATGAGAAAGTCCAATTTAGGAAAATTCCACTTAGGTTTAGGGTTAGGTCACCATGAACTCGAAGAGCAAAATGGACATTGCCAAGAAACTCGAATTGCTTGGGTATGATTAGGAGGGCACTGACATTTCCAGCCTGCTTTATCTATGTTTCCTGGTAAAATATATGGGGAAATCCCATTTAGGAAAATTCCACTTAGGGTTAGGGTTAGTTCACCATGAACTTGTAGAATCATATGTATATTGCCAATAATCTCAGAATGCTTGTGTATGGTTAGGAGGGTACTGACCTCTCCAACCCGCCATATCTATGTTTCATGGTACAATACATGGGAAAATAACGTTCAGGAAACTTCCACTTAGGGTTAGGGTTAGGTCACCATGAACCCGTAGAGCAAAATGGACATTGCCAAGAAACTCGGATTGCTTGGGTATGGTTAGGAGGGCACTGACCTCTCCTGACTGCCCTATCCATATTTCCTGGTAAAATATATGGGAAAATCCCATTTAGGAAAATTCCACATAAGGTTAGGGTTAGGTCTCTATGAACTCGTAGAGCAAAATGGATATTGCAAACAATCTCAGAGTTCTTGTGTATGGTTAGGAGGGCACTGACCTTACCACCCTTCCTTTTCTATGTTTCCTGGTAAAATACATTGAAAAATCACATTTAGGAAAATTCCACTTAGGGTTAGATCACCATGAACTCGTAGAGCAAAATGGACATTGCCAAAAAACTCGGAGTGCTTGGGTATGGTTAGGAGGGCACTGACATTTCAAGTCTGCTTATTCTATGTTTCTTGGTAAAATATATGGGAAAAAACCATTTAGGAAAATTCCACGTAGGGTTAGGGTTAGGTCAACATTAACCCGTAGAGGAAAATGGATATTGCCAACAATCCTAGAGTGCTTGGCTATAGTTAGGAGGGCACTGACCTTTCCAGCGTGCCTTTTCTATGTTTCCTGATAAAATACATGGGGAAATCCCACTTAGGAAAATTCCACTTAGGGTTAGGGTTAGGTCACCATGAACTCGTAGAACTAAATGGACATAGCCAACAAACTTAGAGTGCTTGGGTATGGTTAGGAGGGCCCTGACATTTCCATCCTGCCCTATCTATATTTCCTGGTACAATACATGGGGAGATACCCTTCAGGAAAATTCCACTTAGGGTTAGGGTTAGGTCACCATGAACCCGTAGAGCAAAATGGACATTGCCAAAAAACTCGGAGTACTTGGGTATGTTTAGGAGGGCACTCATATTTCCAGTTTGCCTTTTTTAGGTTTCCTGGTAAAATATAAGGGAAAAACCCATTTAGGAAAATTCCACTTAGGGTTAGGGTTAGGTCATGATGAACCCGTAGAGGAAAATGGATATTGCCAACAAACTCAGAGTGCTTGGGTATGGTTAGGAGGGAAGTGACATTTCCACCTTGCTTTATGTATTTTTCCTGGTAAAATACATTGGGAAATCCCATTCAAGAAAATTCCAGTTATGGTAAGGGTTAGGTCACCATGAACTCTAAAAGCAAAATGGATATTGCCAACAATATCAGAGTGCTTGGGTATGGTGAGGAGGGCACTGACCTTTACAGCCTGCCTTTTCTATCTTTTCTGGTAAAATACATTGGAAAATCCGATTTAGGAAAATTCCACGTAGGGTTAGGCTTAGGTCACCATGAACTGTTACAGCAAAATGGACACTGCCAACAAACTCAGATTGCTTGGGTATCGTTAGGAGGGCACTGACTTTTCCAGCCTGCCTTTTCTATATTTCCTGGTAAAATACATCGAAAAATCCCATTTAGGAAAATTCCACTTAGGTTTAGGGTTAGGTCACCATGAACTCGTAGAGCAAAACATTGCCAAAAAACTCGGAGTACTTGGGTATGGTTAGGAGGGCACTGATATTTCCAGTTTGCCTTTTTTAGGTTTCCTGGTAAAATATACGGGAAAAATCCATTTAGGAAAATTCCACTTAGGGTTAGGGTTAGGTCATGATCAACCCGTAGAGGAAAATGGATATTGCCAACAAACTCAGAGTGCTTGGGTATGGTTAGGAGGGAAGTGACATTTCCACCTTGCTTTATGTATTTTTCCTGGTAAAATACATGGGGAAATCCCATTCAGGAAAATTCCAGTTATGGTAAGGGTTAGGTCACCATGAACTCTTACAACAAAATGGACACTGACATCAAACTAGGAGTGCTTGGGTATATATGAGGAGGGCATTGATTTTTCCATCCTGCACTATCTATATTTCCTGGTAAAATACATGGGAAAATCCCATTTAGGAAAATTCCACTTAGGGTAAGGGTTAGGTCACCATGAACCCGTAGAGCAAAATGGACATCACCAACAAACACAGAGTGCTTGGGGATAGTTAGGAGGGCACTGACCTTTCCAGCCTGCCTTTTCTATGTTTTCTGGTAAAATATACGGGAAAAACCCATTTAGGAAAATTCTACTTAGGGTTAAGGTTAGGTCACCATGAATCCATACAGCAAAATGGACATCACCAACAAACAAGGAGTGCTTGGGTATGGTTAGGAGGGCACTGACTTTTCCAGCCTGCCTTTTCTATGTTTTCTGGTAAAATACATCGGAAAATCCCATTTAGGAAAATTCCACTTAGGTTTAGGGTTAGGTCACCATGAACTCTAAAAGCAAAATGGACACATCAAACAAACTAGGCGTGCTTGGGTATATATGAGGAGGGCACTGACCTTTCCATACTGCCTTATCTATATTTCCTGCTAAATACATGGGAAAATCCCATTTAGGAAAATTCCACTTGGGGTTAGGGTTAGGTCACCATGAACCTGTAGAGCAAAATGGATATTGCCAACAAACTCAAAGTGCTTGGGGATAGTTAGGAGAACACTGATTTTCCAGCCTCCTTTATCTATGTTTCCTGGTAAAATACATGGGAAAATCCCATTTAGGAAAATTCCACTTAGGGTTACGCTTAGGTCACCATGAACTCGTAGAACAAAATGGATATTGCCAATAATCTCAGAGTGCTTGGCTTTGGTTAGGAGGGCACTGACATTAACAGTCTGCCTTTTCTATGTTTCCTGGTAAAATACATGGGAAAATCCAATTTAGGAAAATTCAAGTTAGGGTTAGGGTTAGGTCACCATAAACCTGTAGAGCAAAATGGATATTACCAACAAACTCAGAGTGCTTGGGTATCGTTAGGAGGGCACTCATATTAACAGTCTGCTTTTTCTATATTTCCTGGTAAAATACATAGGGAAATCCGATTTAGGAAAATTCCACTTAGGGTTACAGTTAGGTCACCATGAACTCGTAGAACAAAATGGATATTGCCAACAATCTCAGAGTGCTTGGGTATGGTTAGGAGGGCACTGACATTAACAGTCTGCCATTTCTATGTTTCCTGGTAAAATACATAGGAAAATCCCATTTAGGAAAATTCCACTTAGAGTAAGGGTTAGGTCACCATGAACCCGTAGAGCAAATGGACATCACCAACAAACGCAGAGTGCTTGGGGATGGTTAGGAGGGCACTGACCTTTCCATCCTGACTTTTCTATGCTTTCTCGTAAAATACATGGGAAAATCCGATTTAGGAAAATTCCACATAGGGTTAGGGTTAGGTCACCATGAACTGTTACAGCAAAATGAACACTGCCAACAAACTCAGATTGCTTGGGTATGGTTAGGAGGGCACTGACATCTCCCGCCTGCCTTTTATATATTTCCTGGTAAAATACATGGGAAAATCCCATTTAGGAAAATTCAACTTAGGGTTAGGTTTAGGTCACCATGAACCTGTAGAGCAAAATGGATATTGCCAACAAACTCAGAGTGCTTGGGTATGGTTAGGAGGGCACTGACCTTTCCAGCCTGCCTTTTCTTTGTTTCCTGGTAAAATACATGAGAAAATCCCATTTAGGAAAATTCCCCTTAGGGTTAGGTCACCATGAACGCGTAGAGCAAAATGGAAATCGCCAACAAACTCGGAGTGCTTGGCTATGGTTAAGTGGGCACTGACATTTCCAGTCTGCATTTTCTATGTTTCCTGGTAAAATATACGGGAAAAACCCATTTAGGAAAATTCCACTTAGGGTTAGGGTTAGGTCATGATGAACCCGTAGAGGAAAATGGATATTGCCAACAAACTCAGAGTACCTGGGTATGGTTAGGAGGGAAGTGACCTTTCCAGCCTGCTTTATCTATGTTTCCTGGTAAAATACATGGGAAAATCCCATTCAGGAAAATTCCACTTAGGGTTACGGTTAGGTCACCATGAAATCGCAGAGCAAAATGGACATTGCCAACAAACTAGGACTATTTGACTATGTTGAGGAGGGCACTGACTTTTATATCCTGCTTTATCTAGGTTTCCTGATAAAATACATGGGGAAATCCCATTTAGGAAAATTCCACTTAGGTTTAGGGTTAGATCACCATGAACTCGTAGAGCAAAATAGACATTGCCAAAAAACTCGGAGTGCTTGGGTATGGTTAGGAGGGCACTGACATTTCAAGTCTGCCTATTCTATGTTTCCTGGTAAAATATACGGGAAAATCCCATTTAGGAAAATTCCACTTAGGGTTAGGGTTAGGTCACCATGAACCCGTAGAGCAAAATGGACATCACAAACAAACACAGAGTGCTTGGGGATGGTTAGGAGGGCACTGACCTTTCCAGCCTGCCTTTTCTATGTTTTCTGGTAAAATATACGGGAAAAAGCCATTTAGGAAAATTCTACTTTGGGATAGGGTTAGGTCATGATCAACCCGTAGAGGAAAATGGATATTGCCAACAAACTCAGAGTGCTTGGGTATGGTTAGGAGGGAAGTGACTTTTCCACCATGCTTTATGTATTTTTCCTGGTAAAATACATGGGGAAATCCCATTTAGGAAAATTCCACTTAGGTTTAGGGTTTGTTGACCATGAACTCGTAGAGCAAAATGGACATTGCCAAAAAACCCAGAGTGCTTGGGTATGGTTAGGAGGGCACTGACATTTCCAGTCTGCCTATTCTGTGTTTCCTGGTAAAATATATGGGAAAATCCATTTAGGACAATTCCACTTAGGGTTAGGGTTAGGTCACCATGAACCTGTAGAGGAAAATTGATATTGCCAACAAACTCAGAATGCTTGGGTATGGTTAGGAGGACAATGACCTTTCCAGCCTCACCTATCTATGCTCCCTGGTAAAATATATGGGAAAATCCAATTTACAAAAATTCCACTTAGGGTTAGGGTTAGGTCACCATGGCCCCGTAGAGGAAAATGGATATTTCCAATAATCCTACAGTGCTTGGGTATAGTTAGGAGGGCACTGACGTTTCCAGCCTACCTTTTCTATGTTTCCTTACAAAATACATGGGAAAATCCCATTTAGGAAAATTCCACTTAGGGTTAAGGTTAGGTCACCATGAATCCATACAGTAAAATGGACATCACCAACAAACAAGGAGTGCTTGGGTATGGTTAGGAGGGCACTGACTTTTCCAGCCTGCCTTTTCTATATTTCCTGGAAAAATACATGGGAAAATCCCATTTAGGAAAATTCAACTTAGGGTTAGGGTAAGGTCACCATGAACCTGTAGAGGAAAATGGATATTACCAACGAACTCGGAGTCCTTGGGTATGGTTAGGAGGGCACTGACCTTTCCAGCCTGCCTTTTCTATGTTTTCTGGTAAAATACATCGGAAAATCCCATTTAGGAAAATTCCACTTAGGTTTAGGATTAGGTCACCATGAACTCTAAAAGCAAAATGGACACATCAAACAAACTAGGCGTGCTTGGGTATATATGAGGAGGGCACTGACCTTTCCATCCTGCCTTATCTATATTTCCTACTAAATACATGGGAAAATCCCATTTAGGAAAATTCCACTTGGGGTTAGGGTTAGGTCACCATGAACCTGTAGAGCAAAATGGATATTGCCAACAAACTCAAAGTGCTTGGGGATAGTTAGGAGAACACTGATTTTCTAGCCTCCTTTATCTATGTTTCCTGGTAAAATACATGGGAAAATCCCATTTAGGAAAATTCCACTTAGGGTTACGCTTAGGTCACCATGAACTCGTAGAACAAAATGGATATTGCCAACAATCTCAGACTGCTTGGGTTTGGTTAGGAGGGCCCTGACATTAACAGTCTGCCTTTTCTATGTTTCCAGGTAAAATACATGGGAAAATCCAATTTAGGAAAATTCAAGTTAGGGTTAGGGTTAGGTCACCATAAACCTGTAGAGCAAAATGTATATTACCAACAAACTCAGAGTGCTTGGGTATCGTTAGGAGGGCACTCATATTAACAATCTGCTTTTTCTATATTTCCTGGTAAAATACATAGGGAAATCCCATTTAGGAAAATTCCACTTGGGGTTAGGGTTAGGTCACCATAAACCTGTAGAGCAAAATGGATATTACCAACAAACTCAGAGTGCTTGGGTATCGTTAGGAGGGCACTCATATTAACAGTCTGCTTTTTCTATATTTCCTGGTAAAATACATAGGGAAATCCGATTTACGAAAATTCCACTTAGGGTTACGGTTAGATCACCATGAACTCGTAGAGCAAAATGGACATCACCAACAAACACAGAGTGCTTGGGGATAGTTAGGAGGGCACTGACCTTTCCAGCCTGCCTTTTCTATGTTTTCTGGTAAAATATACGGGAAAAACCCATTTAGGAAAATTCTACTTAGGGTTAAGGTTAGGTCACCATGAATCCATACAGCAAAATGGACATCACCAACAAACACGGAGTGCTTGGGTATGGTTAGGAGGGCACTGACTTTTCCAGCCTGCCTTTTCTATATTTCCTGGAAAAATACATGGGAAAATCCCATTTAGGAAAATTCAATTTGGGGTTAGGGTAAGGTCACCATGAACCTGTAGAGGAAAATGGATATTACCAACGAACTCGGAGTCCTTGGGTATGGTTAGGAGGGCACTGACCTTTCCAGCCTGCCTTTTCTATGTTTTCTGGTAAAATACATCGGAAAATCCCATTTAGGAAAATTCCACTTAGGTTTAGGATTAGGTCACCATGAACTCTAAAAGCAAAATGGACACATCAAACAAACTAGGCGTGCTTGGGTATATATGAGGAGGGCACTGACCTTTCCATCCTGCCTTATCTATATTTCCTGATAAATACATGGGAAAATCCCATTTAGGAAAATTCCACTTGGGGTTAGGGTTAGGTCACCATGAACCTGTAGAGCAAAATGGATATTGCCAACAAACTCAAAGTGCTTGGGGATAGTTAGGAGAACACTGATTTTCAAGCCTCCTTTATCTATGTTTCCTGGTAAAATACATGGGAAAATCCCATTTAGGAAAATTCCACTTAGGGTTACGCTTAGGTCACCATGAACTCGTAGAACAAAATGGATATTGCCAACAACCTCAGAGTGCTTGTGTATGCTTAGGAGGGCAATGACCTTACCACCCTGCCTTTTCTATTTTTCCTGGTAAAATACATTGAAAAATCACATTTAGGAAAATTCCACTTAGGGTTAGGGTTAGGTCACCATGAACTCGTAGAGCAAAATGGACATTGCCAACAAACTAGGACTATTTGACTATGTTGAGGAGGGCACTGACTTTTATATCCTGCTTTATCTAGGTTTCCTGATAAAATACATGGGGAAATCCCATTTAGGAAAATTCCACTTAGGGTTAGGGTTAGATCACCATGAACTCATAGAGCAAAATAGACATTGCCAAAAAACTCGGAGTGCTTGGGTATGGTTAGGAGGGCACTGACATTTCAAGTCTGCCTATTCTATGTTTCCTGGTAAAATATACGGGAAAATCCCATTTAGGAAAATTCCACTTAGGGTTAGGGTTAGGTCACCATGAACCCGTAGAGCAAAATGGACATCACAAACAAACACAGAGTGCTTGGGGATGGTTAGGAGGGCACTGACCTTTCCAGCCTGCCTTTTCTATGTTTTCTGGTAAAATATACGGGAAAAACCCATTTAGGAAAATTCTACTTCGGGATAGGGTTAGGTCATGATCAACCCGTAGAGGAAAATGGATATTGCCAACAAACTCAGAGTGCTTGGGTATGGTTAGGAGGGAAGTGACTTTTCCACCATGCTTTATGTATTTTTCCTGGTAAAATACATGGGGAAATCCCATTTAGGAAAATTCCACTTAGGTTTAGGGTTAGGTGACCATGAACTCGTAGAGCAAAATGGACATTGCCAAAAAACCCGGAGTGCTGGGGTATGGTTAGGAGGGCACTGACATTTCCAGTCTGCCTATTCTGTGTTTCCTGGTAAAATATATGGGAAAATCCATTTAGGACAATTCCACTTAGGGTTAGGGTTAGGTCACCATGAACCGGTAGAGGAAAATTGATATTGCCAACAAACTCAGAATGCTTGGGTATGGTTAGGAGGACACTGACCTTTCCAGCCTCACCTATCTATGCTCCCTGGTAAAATATATGGGAAAATCCAATTTACAAAAATTCCACTTAGGGTTAGGTCACCATGAAATCATAGAGCAAAATCGACATTGCAAAGAAACTCAGATTGCTTGGGTATGGTGAGGAGGGCACTGACCTTTCCAGCCTGCTTTATCTATGTTTCCTGGTAAAATACATGGGAAAATCCCATTTACGGAAATTCCACTAAGGGTTACGGTTAGGTCACTATGAACTCGCAGAGCAAAATGGACATTTCCAACAAACTCAAAGTGCTTGGCTATGGTTAGGAGGGCAATGACCTTTCCAGCCTGCTTTATCTTTTTTTCCTGGTAAAATACATGGGAAAATCCCATTTAGGAAAATTCCACTTAGGGTTCGGGTTAGGTCACCATGAACCCGTAGAGGAAAATGGATATCGCCAACAAACTCAGAGTGCTTGGGTATGGTTAGGAGGACACTTACCTTTCCAGCCTCACCTATCTATTCTTCCTGGTAAAATATATGGGAAAATCTCATTTAGGAAAATTTCACTTAGCGTTAGGGTTAGGTCACCATGAACTGTTACAGCAAAATGAACACTGCCAACAAACTCAGATTGCTTGGGTATGGTTAGGAGGGCACTGACATCTCCCGCCTGCCTTTTATATATTTCCTGGTAAAATACATGGGAAAATCCCATTTAGGAAAATTCAACTTAGGGTTAGGTTTAGGTCACCATGAACCTGTAGAGCAAAATGGATATTGCCAACAAACTCAGAGTGCTTGGGTATGGTTAGGAGGGCACTGACCTTTCCAGCCTGCCTTTTATATATTTCCTGGTAAAATACATGAGAAAATCCCATTTAGGAAAATTCCCCTTAGGGTTAGGTCACCATGAACGCGTAGAGCAAAATGGAAATCGCCAACAAACTCGGAGTGCTTGGCTATGGTTAGGTGGGCACTGACATTTCCAGTCTGCATTTTCTATGTTTCCTGGTAAAATATACGGGAAAAACCCATTTAGGAAAATTCCACTTAGGGTTAGGGTTAGGTCACCATGAAATTGCAGAGCAAAATGGACATTGCCAACAAACTCAGAGTGCTTGGCTATGGTTAGGAGGGCAATGACCTTTCCAGCATGCTTTATCTATTTTTCCTGGTAAAATACATGGGAAAATCCCATATACGAAAATTCCACTTAGGGTTAGGGTTAGGTCACCATGGCCCCGTAGAGGAAAATGGATATTGCCAATAATCCTACAGTGCTTGGGTATAGTTAGGAGGGCACTGACCTTTCCAGCCGACCTTTTCTATGTTTCCTTACAAAATACATGGGAAAATCCCTTTTAGGAAAATTCCACTTAGGGTTACGGTTAGGTCAACATTAACCCGTAAAGGAAAATGGATATTGCCAACAAATTCGGTTGGGTATGGTTAGGAGGGTACTGACCTTTCCAGCCTGCCCTATCTATATTTCTTGATAAAACAAGTGGGAAAATCCCATTTAGGAAAATTCCACTTAGCTTTAGGGTTAGGTCACCATGAACCTGTAGAGCAAAATGGACATTGCCAAGAAACTCAGATTACTTGGGTATGGTTAGGAGGGCACTGACCTTTCCTGACTGCCCTATCTATATTTGCTGGTAAAATATATGGGAAAATCCAATTTAGGAAAATTCCACATAAGGTTAGGGTTAGGTCTCTATGAACTCGTAGAGCAAAATGGATATTGCCAACAATCTCAGAGTGCTTGTGTATGCTTAGGAGGGCACTGACCTTACCACCCTGCCTTTTCTATTTTTCCTGGTAAAATACATTGAAAAATCACATTTAGGAAAATTCCACTTAGGGTTAGGGTTAGATCACCATGAACTCGTAGAGCAAAATGGACATTGCCAACAAACTAGGACTATTTGACTATGTTGAGGAGGGCACTGACTTTTATATCCTGCTTTATCTAGGTTTCCTGATAAAATACATGGGGAAATCCCATTTAGGAAAATTCCACTTAGGGTTAGGGTTAGAACACCATGAACTCGTAGAGCAAAATAGACATTGCCAAAAAACTCGGAGTGCTTGGGTATGGTTAGGAGGGCACTGACATTTCAAGTCTGCCTATTCTATGTTTCCTGGTAAAATATACGGGAAAATCCCATTTAGGAAAATTCCACTTAGGGTTAGGGTTAGGTCACCATGAACCCGTAGAGCAAAATGGACATCACAAACAAACACAGAGTGCTTGGGGATGGTTAGGAGGGCACTGACCTTTCCAGCCTGCCTTTTCTATGTTTTCTGGTAAAATATACGGGAAAAAGCCATTTAGGAAAATTCTACTTCGGGATAGGGTTAGGTCATGATCAACCCGTAGAGGAAAATGGATATTGCCAACAAACTCAGAGTGCTTGGGTATGGTTAGGAGGGAAGTGACTTTTCCACCATGCTTTATGTATTTTTCCTGGTAAAATACATGGGGAAATCCCATTTAGGAAAATTCCACTTAGGTTTAGGGTTAGGTGACCATGAACTCGTAGAGCAAAATGGACATTGCCAAAAAACCCGGAGTGCTTGGGTATGGTTAGGAGGGCACTGACATTTCCAGTCTGCCTATTCTGTGTTTCCTGGTAAAATATATGGGAAAATCCATTTAGGACAATTCCACTTAGGGTTAGGGTTAGGTCACCATGAACCTGTAGAGGAAAATTGATATTGCCAACAAACTCAGAATGCTTGGGTATGGTTAGGAGGACACTGACTTTTCCAGCCTCACCTATCTATGCTCCCTGGTAAAATATATGGGAAAATCCAATTTACAAAAATTCCACTTAGGGTTAGGTCACCATGAACTCATAGAGCAAAATCGACATTGCAAAGAAACTCAGATTGCTTGGGTATGGTGAGGAGGGCACTGACCTTTCCAGCCTGCTTTATCTATGTTTCCTGGTAAAATATATGGGAAAATCCATTTAGGACAATTCCACTTAGGGTTAGGGTTAGGTCACCATGAACCTGTAGAGGAAAATTGATATTGCCAACAAACTCAGAATGCTTGGGTATGGTTAGAAGGGCACTGACCTTACCACCCTGTCTTTTCTATGTTTCCTGGTAAAATACATTGAAAAATCCCATTTAGGAAAATTCCACTTAGGTTTAGGGTTAGGTGACCATGAACTCGTAGAGCAAAATGGACATTGCCAAAAAACCCGGAGTGCTTGGGTATCGTTAGGAGGGCACTGACATTTCCAGTCTGCCTATTCTGTGTTTCCTGGTAAAATATATGGGAAAATCCATTTAGGACAATTCCACTTAGGGTTAGGGTTAGGTCAACATGAACCTGTAGAGGAAAATTGATATTGCCAACAAACTCAGAATGCTTGGGTATGGTTAGGAGGACACTGACTTTTCCAGCCTCACCTATCTATGCTCCCTGGTAAAATATATGGGAAAATCCAATTTACAAAAATTCCACTTAGGGTTAGGTCACCATGAACTCATAGAGCAAAATCGACATTGCAAAGAAACTCAGATTGCTTGTGTATGGTGAGGAGGGCACTGACCTTTCCAGCCTGCTTTATCTATGTTTCCTGGTAAAATACATGGGAAAATCCCATTTAGGAAAATTCCACTTAGGGTTAGGGTTAGGTCACCATGAACCCGTAGAGGAAAATGGATATCGCCAACAAACTCAGAGTGCTTGGGTATGGTTAGGAGGGCACTTACCTTTCCAGCCTCACCTATCTATTCTTCCTGGTAAAATATATGGGAAAATCCCATTTAGGAAAATTTCACTTAGCGTTAGGGTTAGGTCAACATTAACCCGTAGAGGAAAATGGATATTGCCAACAATCCTAGAGTGCTTGGGTATAGTTAGGAGGGCACTAACCTTTCCAGCCTCACCTATCTCTGTTTCCTGGTAAAATATATGAGAAAGTCCATTTTAGGAAAATTCCACTTAGGTTTAGGGTTAGGTCACCATGAACTCGTAGAGCAAAATGGACATTGCCAAGAAACTCGAATTGCTTGGGTATGATTAGGAGGGCACTGACATTTCCAGCCTGCTTTATCTATGTTTCCTGGTAAAATATATGGGGAAATCCCATTTAGGAAAATTCCACTTAGGGTTAGGGTTAGTTCACCATGAACTTGTAGAATCATATGGATATTGCCAACAATCTCAGAATGCTTGGGTATGGTTAGGAGGGAACTGACCTCTCCAACCCGCCATATCTATGTTTCATGGTACAATACATGGGAAAATAACGTTCAGGAAACTTGCACTTAGGGTTAGGGTTAGGTCACCATGAACCCGTAGAGCAAAATGGACATTGCCAACAAATTCGGAGTGCTTGGGTATGGTTAGGAGGGTACTGACCTTTCCAGACTGCCCTATCTATATTTCCTGATAAAAGAAATGGGAAAATCCCATTTAGGAAAATTCCACTTAGGGTTAGGGTTAGGTCACCATGAACTCGTAGAGCAAAATGGACATTGCCAACAAACTAGGACTATTTGACTATGTTGAGGAGGGCACTGACTTTTATATCCTGCTTTATCTAGGTTTCCTGATAAAATACATGGGGAAATCCCATTTAGGAAAATTCCACTTAGGTTTAGGGTTAGATCACCATGAACTCGTAGAGCAAAATAGACATTGCCAAAAAACTCGGAGTGCTTGGGTATGGTTAGGAGGGCACTGACATTTCAAGTCTGCCTATTCTATGTTTCCTGGTAAAATATACGGGAAAATCCCATTTAGGAAAATTCCACTTAGGGTTAGGGTTAGGTCACCATGAACCCGAAGAGCAAAATGGACATCACAAACAAACACAGAGTGCTTGGGGATGGTTAGGAGGGCACTGACCTTTCCATCCTGCCTTTTCTATGTTTTCTGGTAAAATATACGGGAAAAACCCATTTAGGAAAATTCTACTTCGGGATAGGGTTAGGTCATGATCAACCCGTAGAGGAAAATGGATATTGCCAATAAACTCAGAGTTCTTGGGTATGGTTAGGAGGGAAGTGACTTTTCCACCATGCTTTATGTATTTTTCCTGGTAAAATACATGGGGAAATCCCATTTAGGAAAATTCCACTTAGGTTTAGGGTTAGGTGATCATGAACTCGTAGAGCAAAATGGACATTGCCAAAAAACCCGGAGTGCTTGGGTATGGTTAGGAGGGCACTGACATTTCCAGTCTGCCTATTCTGTGTTTCCTGGTAAAATATATGGGAAAATCCATTTAGGACAATTCCACTTAGGGTTAGGGTTAGGTCACCATGAACCTGTAGAGGAAAATTGATATTGCCAACAAACTCAGAATGCTTGGGTATGGTTAGGAGGACACTGACCTTTCCAGCCTCACCTATCTATGCTCCCTGGTAAAATATATGGGAAAATCCAATTTTACAAAAATTCCACTTAGGGTTAGGTCACCATGAACTCATAGAGCAAAATCGAAATTGCAAAGAAACTCAGATTGCTTGGGTATGGTGAGGAGGGCACTGACCTTTCCAGCCTGCTTTATCTATGTTTCCTGGTAAAATACATGGGAAAATCCCATTTACGGAAATTCCACTAAGGGTTACGGTTAGGTCACTATGAACTCGCAGAGCAAAATGGACATTTCCAACAAACTCAAAGTGCTTGGCTATGGTTAGGAGGGCAATGACCTTTCCAGCCTGCTTTATCTTTTTTTCCTGGTAAAATACATGGGAAAATCCCTTTTAGGAAAATTCCACTTAGGGTTAGGGTTAGGTCACCATGAACCCGTAGAGGAAAATGGATATCGCCAACAAACTCAGAGTGCTTGGGTATGGTTAGGAGGACACTTACCTTTCCAGCCTCACCTATCTATTCTTCCTGGTAAAATATATGGGAAAATCTCATTTAGGAAAATTTCACTTAGCGTTAGGGTTAGGTCACCATGAACTTGTAGAATCATATGGATATTGCCAACAATCTCAGAATGCTTGGGTATGGTTAGGAGGGAACTGACCTCTCCAACCCGCCATATCTATGTTTCATGGTACAATACATGGGACAATAACGTTCAGGAAACTTGCACTTAGGGTTAGGGTTAGGTCACCATGAACCCGTAGAGCAAAATGGACATTGCCAACAAATTCGGAGTGCTTGGGTATGGTTAGGAGGGTACTGACCTTTCCAGACTGCCCTATCTATATTTCCTGATAAAAGAAATGGGAAAATCCCATTTAGGAAAATTCCACTTAGGGTTAGGGTTAGGTCACCATGAACTCGTAGAGCAAAATGGACATTGCCAACAAACTAGGACTATTTGACTATGTTGAGGAGGGCACTGACTTTTATATCCTGCTTTATCTAGGTTTCCTGATAAAATACATGGGGAAATCCCATTTAGGAAAATTCCACTTAGGTTTAGGGTTAGATCACCATGAACTCGTAGAGCAAAATAGACATTGCCAAAAAACTCGGAGTGCTTGGGTATGGTTAGGAGGGCACTGACATTTCAAGTCTGCCTATTCTATGTTTCCTGGTAAAATATACGGGAAAATCCCATTTAGGAAAATTCCACTTAGGGTTAGGGTTAGGTCACCATGAACCCGTAGAGCAAAATGGACATCACAAACAAACACAGAGTGCTTGGGGATGGTTAGGAGGGCACTGACCTTTCCAGCCTGCCTTTTCTATGTTTTCTGGTAAAATATACGGGAAAAACCCATTTAGGAAAATTCTACTTCGGGATAGGGTTAGGTCATGATCAACCCGTAGAGGAAAATGGATATTGCCAACAAACTCAGAGTGCTGGGGTATGGTTAGGAGGGAAGTGACTTTTCCACCATGCTTTATGTATTTTTCCTGGTAAAATACATGGGGAAATCCCATTTAGGAAAATTCCACTTAGGTTTAGGGTTTGTTGACCATGAACTCGTAGAGCAAAATGGACATTGCCAAAAAACCCAGAGTGCTTGGGTATGGTTAGGAGGGCACTGACATTTCCAGTCTGCCTATTCTGTGTTTCCTGGTAAAATATATGGGAAAATCCATTTAGGACAATTCCACTTAGGGTTAGGGTTAGGTCACCATGAACCTGTAGAGGAAAATTGATATTGCCAACAAACTCAGAATGCTTGGGTATGGTTAGGAGGACACTGACCTTTCCAGCCTCACCTATCTATGCTCCCTGGTAAAATATATGGGAAAATCCAATTTACAAAAATTCCACTTAGGGTTAGGTCACCATGAACTCATAAAGCAAAATCGACATTGCAAAGAAACTCAGATTGCTTGGGTATGGTGAGGAGGGCACTGACCTTTCCAGCCTGCTTTATCTATGTTTCCTGGTAAAATACATGGGAAAATCCCATTTACGGAAATTCCACTAAGGGTTACGGTTAGGTCACTATGAACTCGCAGAGCAAAATGGACATTTCCAACAAACTCAAAGTGCTTGGCTTTGGTTAGGAGGGCAATGACCTTTCCAGCCTGCTTTATCTTTTTTTCCTGGTAAAATACATGGGAAAATCCCTTTTAGGAAAATTCCACTTAGGGTTAGGGTTAGGTCACCATGAACCCGTAGAGGAAAATGGATATCGCCAACAAACTCAGAGTGCTTGGGTATGGTTAGGAGGACACTTACCTTTCCAGCCTCACCTATCTATTCTTCCTGGTAAAATATATGGGAAAATCCCATTTAGGAAAATTTCACTTAGCGTTAGGGTTAGGTCACCATGAACTGTTACAGCAAAATGAACACTGCCAACAAACTCCGATTGCTTGGGTATGGTTAGGAGGGCACTGACATCTCCCGCCTGCCTTTTATATATTTCCTGGTAAAATACATGGGAAAATCCCATTTAGGAAAATTCAACTTAGGGTTAGGTTTAGGTCACCATGAACCTGTAGAGCAAAATGGATATTGCCAACAAACTCAGAGTGCTTGGGTATGGTTAGGAGGGCACTGACCTTTCCAGCCTGCCTTTTATATATTTCCTGGTAAAATACCTGAGAAAATCCCATTTAGGAAAATTCCCCTTAGGGTTAGGTCACCATGAACGCGTAGAGCAAAATGGAAATCGCCAACAAACTCGGAGTGCTTGGCTATGGTTAGGTGGGCACTGACATTTCCAGTCTGCATTTTCTATGTTTCCTGGTAAAATATACGGGAAAAACCCATTTAGGAAAATTCCACTTAGGGTTAGGGTTAGGTCACCATGAAATTGCAGAGCAAAATGGACATTGCCAACAAACTCAGAGTGCTTGGCTATGGTTAGGAGGGCACTGAGCTTTCCAGACTGCCCTATCTATATTTCCTGGCAAAATACATGGGAAAATCCCATTTAGTATAATTCCGCTTAGGGTTAGGTCACCAGGAACCCGTAGAGCAAAATGGACATCTCCAAGTAACACAGAGTGCTTGGGTATGGTGAGGTGGGCGCTCACATTTCCAGTCTGCGTTTTCTATGTTTCCTGGTAAAATATACGGGAAAAACCCATTTAGGAAAATTCTACTTAGAGTTAGGGTTAGGTCAACATTAATCCGTAGAGGAAAATGGATATTGCCAACAATCCTCCAGTGCTTGGGTATAGTTGGGAGGGCACTGACCTTTCCAGCCTACCTTTTCTCTGTTTCCTTACAAAATACATGGGAAAATCACCTTTAGGAAAATTCTACTTAGGGTTACGGTTAGGTCACCATGAACTCACATAGTAAAATGGACATTGCAAACAAATTCGGAGTGCTTGGGTATGGTAAGGAAGACACTGACCTTTCCAGTCTCACCCATCTATGCTTCCTGGTAAAATACATGGGAAAATCCCATTTAGGAAAATTCCACTTAGAGTTAGGGGTAGGTCACCATCAACTCTTACAGCAAAATGTACACTGCCAACAAACTAGGAGTGCTTGGGTATATATGAGGAGGGCATTGACTTTTCCATCCTGCACCATCTATATTTCCTGGTAAAATACATGGGAAAATCCCATTTAGGAAAATTCCACTTAGGATTAGGGTTAGGTCAACATTAACCCGTAGAGGAAAATGGATATTGCCAACAATCCTAGAGTGCTTGGGTATAGTTAGGAGGGCACTAACCTTTCCAGCCTCACCTATCTATGTTTCCTGGTAAAATATATGAGAAAGTCCATTTTAGGAAAATTCCACTTAGGTTTAGGGTTAGGTCACCATGAACTTGTAGAATCATATGGATATTGGCAACAATCTCAGAATGCTTGGGTATGGTTAGGAGGGAACTGACCTCTCCAACCCGCCATATCTATGTTTCATGGTACAATACATGGGAAAATAACGTTCAGGAAACTTGCACTTAGGGTTAGGGTTAGGTCACCATGAACCCGTAGAGCAAAATGGACATTGCCAACAAATTCGGAGTGCTTGGGTATGGTTAGGAGGGTACTGACCTTTCCAGACTGCCCTATCTATATTTCCTGATAAAAGAAATGGGAAAATCCCATTTAGGAAAATTCCACTTAGGGTTAGGGTTAGGTCACCATGAACTCGTAGAGCAAAATGGACATTGCCAAGAAACTCGGATTGCTTGGGTATGGTTAGGCGGGCACTGACCTTTCCTGACTGCCCTATCTATATTTCCTGGTAAAATATATGGGAAAATCCAATTTAGGAAAATTCCACATAAGGTTAGGGTTAGGTCTCTATGAACTCGTAGAGCAAAATGGATATTGCCAACAATCTCAGAGTGCTTGTGTATGGTTAGAAGGGCACTGACCTTACCACCCTGTCTTTTCTATGTTTCCTGGTAAAATACATTGAAAAATCCCATTTAGGAAAATTCCACTTAGGTTTAGGGATAGGTCACCATTAACTCGTAGAGCAAAATGGACATTGCCAAAAAACTCGGAGTGCTTGGGTATGGTTAGGAGGGCACTGACATTTCAAGTCTGCTTATTCTATGTTTCTTGGTAAAATATATGAGAAAGTCCATTTTAGGAAAATTTCACTTAGGTTTAGGGTTAGGTCACCATGAACTCGTAGAGCAAAATGGACATTGCCAAGAAACTCGAATTGCTTGGGTATGATTAGGAGGGCACTGACATTTCCAGCCTGCTTTATCTATGTTTCCTGGTAAAATATATGGGGAAATCCCATTTAGGACAATTCCACTTAGGGTTAGGGTTAGGTCACCATGAACCTGTAGAGGAAAATTGATATTGCCAACAAACTCAGAATGCTTGGGTATGGTTAGAAGGGCACTGACCTTACCACCCTGTCTTTTCTATGTTTCCTGGTAAAATACATTGAAAAATCCCACTTAGGAAAATTCCACTTAGGTTTAGGGTTAGGTGACCATGAACTCGTAGAGCAAAATGGACATTGCCAAAAAACCCGGAGTGCTTGGGTATCGTTAGGAGGGCACTGACATTTCCAGTCTGCCTATTCTGTGTTTCCTGGTAAAATATATGGGAAAATCCATTTAGGACAATTCCACTTAGGGTTAGGGTTAGGTCAACATGAACCTGTAGAGGAAAATTGATATTGCCAACAAACTCAGAATGCTTGGGTATGGTTAGGAGGACACTGACTTTTCCAGCCTCACCTATCTATGCTCCCTGGTAAAATATATGGGAAAATCCAATTTACAAAAATTCCACTTAGGGTTAGGTCACCATGAACTCATAGAGCAAAATCGACATTGCAAAGAAACTCAGATTGCTTGGGTATGGTGAGGAGGGCACTGACCTTTCCAGCCTGCTTTATCTATGTTTCCTGGTAAAATACATGGGAAAATCCCATTTACGGAAATTCCACTAAGGGTTACGGTTAGGTCACTATGAACTCGCAGAGCAAAATGGACATTTCCAACAAACTCAGAGTGCTTGGCTATGGTTAGGAGGGCAATGACCTTTCCAGCCTGCTTTATCTTTTTTTCCTGGTAAAATACATGGGAAAATCCCATTTAGGAAAATTCCACTTAGGGTTAGGGTTAGGTCACCATGAACCCGTAGAGGAAAATGGATATCGCCAACAAACTCAGAGTTCTTGGGTATGGTTAGGAGGGCACTTACCTTTCCAGCCTCACCTATCTATTCTTCCTGGTAAAATATATGGGAAAATCCCATTTAGGAAAATTTCACTTAGCGTTAGGGTTAGGTCAACATTAACCCGTAGAGGAAAATGGATATTGCCAACAATCCTAGAGTGCTTGGGTATAGGTAGGAGGGCATTAACCTTTCCAGCCTCACCTATCTCTGTTTCCTGGTAAAATATATGAGAAAGTCCATTTTAGGAAAATTCCACTTAGGTTTAGGGTTAGGTCACCATGAACTCGTAGAGCAAAATGGACATTGCCAAAAAACTCGAATTGCTTGGGTATGATTAGGAGGGCACTGACATTTCCAGCCTGCTTTATCTATGTTTCCTGGTAAAATATATGGGGAAATCCCATTTAGAAAAATTCCACTTAGGGTTAGGGTTAGTTCACCATGAACTTGTAGAATCATATGGATATTGCCAACAATCTCAGAATGCTTGGGTATGGTTAGGAGGGAACTGACCTCTCCAACCCGCCATATCTATGTTTCATGGTACAATACATGGGAAAATAACGTTCAGGAAACTTGCACTTAGGGTTAGGGTTAGGTCACCATGAACCCGTAGAGCAAAATGGACATTGCCAACAAATTCGGAGTGCTTGGGTATGGTTAGGAGGGTACTGACCTTTCCAGACTGCCCTATCTATATTTCCTGATAAAAGAAATGGGAAAATCCCATTTAGGAAAATTCCACTTAGGGTTAGGGTTAGGTCACCATGAACTCGTAGAGCAAAATGGACATTGCCAACAAACTAGGACTATTTGACTATGTTGAGGAGGGCACTGACTTTTATATCCTGCTTTATCTAGGTTTCCTGATAAAATACATGGGGAAATCCCATTTAGGAAAATTCCACTTAGGGTTAGGGTTAGATCACCATGAACTCGTAGAGCAAAATAGACATTGCCAAAAAACTCGGAGTGCTTGGGTATGGTTAGGAGGGCACTGACATTCAAGTCTGCCTATTCGATGTTTCCTGTTAAAATATACGGAAAATCACATAGGAGGAAAATTCCACTTAGGGTTAGGGTTAGGTCCCATGAACTCATAGAGCAAAATGGGCAGCGCCAACAAACTCGGAGTGCTTTGGTATGGTTCGGAGGGCACTTACTTTTCTCGGCTGCTCTATCTATGTTTCCTGGTAAAATACATGGGAAAATCCCATAGGAGGAAAATTCCACTTAGGGTTAGGGTTAGGTCCGCGTGAACTCATAGAGCAAAATGGACAGAGCCTATAAACTCGGAGTGCTTGGTATGGTTCGGAGGGCACTTATTTTTCTAGGCTGCGATATCTATGTTTCCTGGTAAACTACATTGGCAATCCCATTTAGGAAAATTCCACTTATGTTTAGGGTTAGGTGACATGACTCGTAGAGCAAATGGGACATGCCAACACACGCCGGAGGTGCTTGGGTATGGTAGTAGGGCACTAGACATTTCCAGTCTGCCTATTCTGTGTTTCCTGGTAAAATATATGGGAAAATCCATTTAGGACAATTCCACTTAGGGTTAGGGTTAGGTCACCATGAACCTGTAGAGGAAAATTGATATTGCAAACAAACTCAGAATGCTTGGGTATGGTTAGGAGGACACTGACCTTTCCAGCCTCACCTATCTATGCTCCCTGGTAAAATATATGGGAAAATCCAATTTACAAAAATTCCACTTAGGGTTAGGTCACCATGAACTCATAGAGCAAAATCGACATTGCAAAGAAACTCAGATTGCTTGGGTATGGTGAGGAGGGCACTGACCTTTCCAGCCTGCTTTATCTATGTTTCCTGGTAAAATACATGGGAAAATCCCATTTACGGAAATTCCACTAAGGGTTACGGTTAGGTCACTATGAACTCGCAGAGCAAAATGGACATTTCCAACAAACTCAGAGTGCTTGGCTATGGTTAGGAGGGCAATGACCTTTCCAGCCTGCTTTATCTTTTTTTCCTGGTAAAATACATGGGAAAATCCCATTTAGGAAAATTCCACTTAGGGTTAGGGTTAGGTCACCATGAACCCGTAGAGGAAAATGGATATCGCCAACAAACTCAGAGTGCTTGGGTATGGTTAGGAGGACACTTACCTTTCCAGCCTCACCTATCTATTCTTCCTGGTAAAATATATGGGAAAATCTCATTTAGGAAAATTTCACTTAGCGTTAGGGTTAGGTCACCATGAACTTGTAGAATCATATGGATATTGCCAACAATCTCAGAATGCTTGGGTATGGTTAGGAGGGAACTGACCTCTCCAACCCGCCATATCTATGTTTCATGGTACAATACATGGGAAAATAACGTTCAGGAAACTTGCACTTAGGGTTAGGGTTAGGTCACCATGAACCCGTAGAGCAAAATGGACATTGCCAACAAATTCGGAGTGCTTGGGTATGGTTAGGAGGGTACTGACCTTTCCAGACTGCCCTATCTATATTTCCTGATAAAAGAAATGGGAAAATCCCATTTAGGAAAATTCCACTTAGGGTTAGGGTTAGGTCACCATGAACTCGTAGAGCAAAATGGACATTGCCAACAAACTAGGACTATTTGACTATGTTGAGGAGGGCACTGACTTTTATATCCTGCTTTATCTAGGTTTCCTGATAAAATACATGGGGAAATCCCATTTAGGAAAATTCCACTTAGGTTTAGGGTTAGATCACCCTGAACTCGTAGAGCAAAATAGACATTGCCAAAAAACTCGGAGTGCTTGGGTTTGGTTAGGAGGGCACTGACATTTCAAGTCTGCCTATTCTATGTTTCCTGGTAAAATATACGGGAAAATCCCATTTAGGAAAATTCCACTTAGGGTTAGGGTTAGGTCACCATGAACCCGTAGAGCAAAATGCACATCACAAACAAACACAGAGTGCTTGGGGATGGTTAGGAGGGCACTGACCTTTCCAGCCTGCCTTTTCTATGTTTTCTGGTAAAATATACGGGAAAAACCCATTTAGGAAAATTCTACTTCGGGATAGGGTTAGGTCATGATCAACCCGTAGAGGAAAATGGATATTGCCAACAAACTCAGAGTGCTTGGGTATGGTTAGGAGGGAAGTGACTTTTCCACCATGCTTTATGTATTTTTCCTGGTAAAATACATGGGGAAATCCCATTTAGGAAAATTCCACTTAGGTTTAGGGTTAGGTGACCATGAACTCGTAGAGCAAAATGGACATTGCCAAAAAACCCGGAGTGCTTGGGTATGGT